>NC_053164.1:151114335-151136835 GCF_016835505.1 Polypterus senegalus
AACCATAAGGTTGAAGTGCCTCGGTGGTATGCAAACTCATTTTTGCACAGTTTGCACCAAACCACGCTTTTATCAAGGCTTCCGTCGGGTAGTCGTTTGAAATGAAATTTGCCTCCGATCAGTGCTAGCAACGCGCTTTCTTCCGACTCTTACATTTATGTAGCTCTGATGTGTGCATCAATGTAATCGATGTACCAGGAAATCATGTATTGACAAAAGTTACCCTTTTCTTGGACTGCAAAGTGTGATTAAATGCGTTATTTTTTAACGTGTTATGGAGTACCCGCATCAAAGCTTCTCAGCTGTGCTTGTGCTAAGAAAAGGAAACATTTTAAAAATAACGTAACAAATTGGTCTCATCCGATGCGAGAGATGGACGTCTGAAGTTTGAGCTCCGCTAGCAGTGATGTTATTTTTCATATTATTTGCTTATCAGTCAGACCCCGACCAAGATCTTTTATAGTTCGTTTTGAACGAGTATCATTTAAGCTAGAGATGATGGCACTCCTCAGAAACAAGGAAGATATTATATATGAAAATAACCACATTTGTATCTTCCCTGACTTCTCTCCAGCAACAGCTATTAAACGTGCAGCCTTCTATAATATTAAACAGCGGCTACGGCAAGCCAGTGTCAAATACAGCCTCCTGTATCCGGCTAAACTGAAAGTGGAATGGCAAAGTCATTTCTATGTCTTTGCTAGCAAGGAAGAAGCAGAAAATGAATTAAGAAAGCTGATCCCGGGACTATTCTGATGCATAATAGTGAGTCATGGCGGTAAATGATAAAGCTAGGATTAATAATCTACTGTCTGATCTATTCGTTTTAAAATACGGGTTTTTTATCATATATTCTCATATATTGTTGTTATTAGTATTACTAGGGCGCTGTCTTGTTATGTTTTATTGTGCTTAATTACCTTTTTTTTTTTCTCTCTAATTATTTCATGTGTACCATAAACGAGACTGTTCAATATCATACCCTTGGTTTGCTGTTATTGCTATTACTGCATTAAGACATGCTATGCTTATTTTGGACACATCTTTAACACCATCACCCGGGTTTATTATCTGGGTGTATCATCTTAATGCACTAAAATTGCTGAAGACTATATATATATATATATATATATATATATATATATATATATATATATATATATATATATATATATATATAGTGCAAAATTCTTTTTTTTTTTTCTCTTTTAAAGACTATACAGTGAACCCTCGTTTATCGCGGTTAATCCGTTCCAGACTCTGCCGCGATAAATGAATTTCCGCGAAGTAGGATTCTTTATTTATAAATCGAATATTTTCGCAGTTAGAGCATAGAAAACCTGTTTACGACCTTTTAAATACAGTAATCCCTCCTCGATCGCGAGGGTTGCATTCCAAACCCCACGATAGGTGAAAATCCGTGAAGTAGAAACCATATGTTTGTATGGTTATTTTTATATATTTTAAGCCCTTATAAACTCCTCCCACACTGTTAACATTATTAGAGCCCTCTAGACATGAAATAACACCCTTTAGTCAAACGTTTAAACTGTGCTTCATTACAAGACAGAGATGGCAGTTCTTTCTCACAATTAAAAAAATGCAAACATATCTTACCTTCAAAGGAGCACCGTGAAGAGCAGATAATGTCAGAGAGAGCGCTCGCTAAGAAAAGCAAACAATCAAAAAATCAATACGTGCTTTTAAGTATACAGAAGCACCGCGATAAAGCGGCATTTTGTAGAGGAGCGTCCGTGTCCTCTGTGCAAACAGCCCCTCTGCTCACACTCCGTCAGGCTGCTCAGGCAGAGAGAGTGAGAAAGATAGAGAGAAGCAAACAAGCACCACGCGGGAAGCATATCTTATAGCATTGAGGAGTTTTAGTTAATATGTAGACATGCTCTGATTGGGTAGCTTCTAAGCCATCCGCCAATAGCATCCCTTGTATGAAATCAACTGGGCAATCAAACTGAGGAAGCATGTAACCTAAATTAAAAGACCCATTGTCCATGAAAGCGTGAACCAGCGAAAAAATCCGTGATATATATTTAGATGTGCTTACATTTAAAATCCGCGATAGAGTGAAGCCGCGAAAGTCTAAGCGCGATATAGCGAGGGATTACTGTATTGGTAACAGATATCTCTATCTTTTAACCATAAAGCGCCACTGCATGGGGGCTTGTTGTGCTTTGGACGTGCTCTGTCTCTGGGTATGTCAGAGGACTGGGACTGCGTGAAGTGGGTTTTAGCCTCACCTGGGGAGGCAAAAGGGAGGGTGGGGGTTAAGGGGGGGAGAGAGAGAGCAGGCTTGATCTATACCTAATCTATCCCCTCAATCTTTATAATTTATAACTATCAACGTAATAATAAGCTGCATGGCAACAACTCTTGGGGAATAGGAAATTAAGACCTAAACTATTTCACTTCCAGTTAAGACTATAAAATGACATCAAAAACTCAGAATCAGTGTCTCCATGATGGGACGGTTAACTTCGTAAGCTGGAATGTTAAAGGCCTGAATCACTAATTAAAGAGAAAGAAAGTACTTTCTCACCTAACAGGTCTAAATGCTAAAATAGTATTTTTACAGGAAACCCACTTACTAAGTAAGGATCAGTTCCGGCTGCAAAAGACTGGACTGGCCAAATGTTCCATTCTAGTTTTACAAAGAAAACTAGAGGGGTGGGAATTCTCATACATAGAACAGTACCATTTGTAGCATCAGATGTAGTATTGGATCCTGAAGGGAGATATGTGATGGTCATGGGAGACTTATCTAACTGTAAAATGATTTTGATAAATGTTTATGCACCTAATGTTGATGATAAGGAATTTATACAAAATTTATTTGCATCCATTCCCAATCTGAACACTCATAAACTTATAATGGCTGGGGACTTTAATTGTGTTCTAAATCCACTTTTAGATAAGACTTCCTCCACAGGGGAACGCAACTAACACCGCAAAGATAATTACAAAGTTTATAACTGATCACAACTTATCAGATCCCTGGAGGTTTTAAACCCAAATTCAAGAACATATTCTTTCTACTCACCAGTACATCATTGCTACTCAAGGATTGATTACTTCTTTATAGATAATAACTTCTTGCCTAAGATTAAATCTTGTAAATACGATGCTATTGTTATTTCAGACCATGCTCCTATGATCTTGGAGCTGAAATTACTAAGCCCCATACACTCACCCGCAGATGGCGCTCAACCGCTTCTATTAGCTGGCGAGAATTGTACTGAATTTATATCCAAACAAATCAATTCTTTCTAGAGACAAATACATCCCCTGAGATCTCTGCAGGAATACTCTGGGAAACTCTTAAGGCCTTCTTAAGAGGACAGATTATCTCATATCTTTCCCACAGAAATAAATCCGAAGAAGAAAGTAGCAGAGATAAAAAGCGAAATTACTAAAATAGATGAAGAACATGCCAGACTACCAAGCGAGACTCTACATAGAGGAGGCAGGCTCTACATTCAGAATTAAACCTCTTGACAACTAAAGAAACTGAACAACTAATTTACAAATCCAGACATCATTATTATGAACATGGAGAGAAGCTAATAAGCTTTTAGCTCAACAAATTCACAAGCAAGAAGTGCATACGCAATCTCGGTAATCACTAACACGAACGGAGATAAAATCATCGAACACAAAAATATAATGTACACTTTTAGAGACTACTATAAATCCCTATATACTACTGAGTTTAAAGAAGACAATATACAATCTAATGCATTTCTGGATACATTACAGATACCACAAATTGACGCTTTTAGTGTGGAGGAACTTGATAAACCTCTGTCATTATCAGAATTACTGGATGCTATAAAGTCACTCCAAGGTGGAAAAGCAGCAGGCCCTGATGGCTACCCTGCAGAGTTTTACAAGAAATTCTCCGCTCAGCTAGCTCCCTCCTATTAGCAACATTTACAGAAGCCAGAGATAACCAATCTCTTCCACAAACCTTTCGCCAAGCACTAATCACTGTCTTTCCAAAACAAAATAAGGACTTATTACAATGTGCATCATACAGACCAATTTCACTTCTGAATAACGACGTTAAAATACTCTCTAAAATCATAGCTAGAAGGATGGAGAAAGTGCTCCCTCGTAATATCACAAGACCAAACTGGATTTATTAGGGGCCGACACTTATCTTCAAATCTTCGACGCCTGTTTAATGTAATATACTCACCAACTAAATCAAACACCCCAGAAATATTATTATCATTGGATGCAGAAGAAGCATTCGACATGATTGAATGGAAATACCTTTTTACTATTTTGGAGAAGTTTGGGTTTGGCCCGAACATTTGTGCATGGATTAAATTACTGTATACTAACCCAGAAGCTTCAGTTTGCATCAATAACATTTGCTCAGACTACTTTAAACTAGAGCGTGGCACAAGACAAGGATGCCCTTTGTCACCACTGCTGTTTGCAATTGCCATTGAACCACTGGCAATACATTGTCGAAATACTGATCAGATAAAGGGGATTAGCAGAGAAGGACTGGAACAGAAAATCTCATTATATGCAGATGACATGGTACTGTATATATCACCCAGAAAATTCTGTGCCTGCAGTCTTAGCAGCACTCACAGAATTTCAAAAGCTCTCTGGTCTCAGAATTAATCTGAATAAAAGTGTACTCTTTCCGTGAATTCTCAAGCATATAATATTAGATTAGACACCCTACCTTTTATCATTGCAGAACAGTTTAAATACCTGGGGTAAACATCACAAGTAAACATAAAGCTCTTTATCAACAAAATTTATGCGTCTGCATGGAAAAAATTAAACAAGACTTGCATAGATGGTCAACCCTTCATGTCACACTAGCTGGAAGAATTAACACTGTTAAGATGAATATTCTTCCTAAGCTCCTTTTTATTTCAAAACATACCAATATACATTAATAAATCATTCTTTAAGCAATTAGATTCAACAATAACCTCATTTATTTGGAATTCAAAACATCCACGCATCAAAAGAGCGACCCTACAAAGACAAAAGGCAGAAGGCGGCATGGCTCTACCTAACTTCCAGTTTTATTACTGGGCGCAAATATACAGTGATAAGAACCTGGACACAAATAGAAGAACATACACAGGCATGGACCGCAATAGAAGTAAAATCCTGCAGTACTTCTTTGTATTCCTTGCTCTGTGCTCCAATAAACACACGTTATCGGCAATACACTAATAACCCAATTGTGCTCCACTCACTTAGAATCTGGAACCAATGTAGAAAGCATTTTAAGACGGAGAAGCTTCTTCTGTGGCACCCTGCAAAGAACCACCTCTTTCAACCTTCACAAACATATGCAGTTTTAATATCTGGAAAAATTTGGAATTAACTTGCTTAGAGATCTTTATATAGACAACGTCTTTGCATCCTATGAACAATTACATTCCAAATTTAACATTCCAGCTACAAATTTCTTTCACTATCTTCAAATCAGGAACTTTGTTAAACAGAACCTTCCAGATTTTCCTCATCTTGCACCCTCATCCACGCTGGAAAAATATTGCTCAATTTCAAGGAGTTAGACTCCATCTCTACAATATATAAAATCCTTTTACAATCCCTTCCTTTCAAAGATCCAAGAGGACACTGGGAAAATGATCTCTCAATTAATATATCAGAAAAGGAGTGGAAAGTAGCAATGCAGAGAATTCACCTTAGCTCCATATGTGCAAAGCATACAATTATACAACTCAAAATTATATATCGAGCACATCTGTCTCGACTAAAACTCTCCAAAATGTTTCCAGGGCATGATCCAACCTGCGACCGTTGCAACCAATCCCCAGCCTCACTGGGTCATATGTTCTGGGCCTGCACCAAATTAACATTATTCCGGACAAAAATTTTTAATTACCTTTCAGACAGCCTTGGACTCACAATCCCTCCTAACCCATTAACAGCTGTGTTTGGGGTTCTTCCAGAGGGGTTTAAAGTGGAGAAGGACAAACAAATTGTGATTGCATTCACTACACTCTTGGCACGCAGACTCATTCTGATAAACTGGAAGAACCCAAACTCTCCTCTTTTGTCAGTGGGAAACCGACTTTTTTCAAAACATGGCAGGATCTAATCAGTAATATTTTAAAATAAGTTTATAAAGCACAGAGAATTTTATTAATTTAGGTATGTTTACAAGCCTTAAATTTTATGCCATTTGGCTTGCTCTCTCTCTCAGGGGTGGGGATTGATCTGTTCTTAACTCAATTCTTCTTTTTGTAAAAACTTGATTGCTTTGTATGGATTGTAATAAAATTAATAAAAAAAAAATAAATAACGTAACATGATTGTCAATGTATTAGTTTTGTGACAATTATGACTGTTGCTGTCATCAAGGATTTCATTATTATTTCTTTCAATCAGGTTCGTATTTGGACAGTGTGCACAAAACCACGCTTTTATCTAGGCTTCCGTCGGGTAGTCTTATGAAATGAAATTTCCCTCCGATCAGTCCTAGAAACGTGCCTTCTTCCGACTCATACATTTTTGTAGCTCTGATGTGTGTATCAATGTAATCGATGTACCAGGAAATCATGCATTGCATTCCAAGCAAAGGGTAACTTTTGTCAAAGTGTGATTAAATGCGTTATTTTTTAACGCGTTCTGGAGTACATGCATCGAAGCTTCTCAGCTGTGCTTATGCTAAGAAAAGGAAACATTTTAAAAATAACGTAACATGATTGTCAATGTAATAGTCTTGTGACCGTTATGAGTGTTGCTGTCATCAAGGATTTGATTAGGATTATTTCTTTCAATCAGGTTTGTATTTGGAGGATGTGTTGTGTTCAAGTTACATTCCGTGTTTGTCAACCATTGTAAAGATAACCGGTTTCATTCATCGAAGTGTTCACCACCCAAATCGGAACTCGTGAATGTAAGATGTTCAACAGGCATTCCCGGTAGTAAGTTGTGGAAATTGCCTGTGAATATTTAGCAGTAGCATGTGTATAACTTAATTTTAATCTTTTCCAGTCCTGCAAAGTCAGTTGACGCGAGCCGCTCAAAGTACATGCATCGAAGTTTCTCAGCTGTGCTCATGCGATCTCGCAATGTCTACGACTTTATTTAATGTTAGCTAAAACCCGGCACTTCAAAGTTTCTTGCTACAGCAATTTTAACTCCGCAACAAAGTGATCCAAAGTCTCGTTTTATACCTCGTGTCTTCTCATTAAACTTGTATCTCGCGAATACCATACTCGTCGTAGGCATGACAAACGGCAGCGGGAGTGTGTCTATAAACTTAATTTAAACTTACGGTTCACACTGTGCTTTGTTTCCGCAGTTGTATAATTTGGTTTTTGTTCATCACTCTTTGGAACCGTTGCTTTTTGTCTGTGCACTGCGTCAGTTCACGTGAGCCACTCGGTGTACATGCATCGAAGGTTCCCAGCTGTGCTGGTGCCATCTCGTGCGATGTGCACGGCTGTATTTAATGTTAGCTAAGACCCGGCACTTAAAAGTTTCTCTCGCAGTTTCGCTGAGTTTGTGCCAAACACCACCCTGACCATCTCATCTTCGTCTGCATAAGCACAGTCCTTCACCCGTGAATATTTAGCTGCAGTGTTTCTATTGGATTGCCGCTGACGGACGGTCTTATATGGGTAGGCACTAAATTACGTGGGAGGCGTAACTCCACCTCCCACGGCCATCGAGCAGACGTCCATTATAGTATATGGACGAAAAAATAGGTTCCAGTTATGACCATTATGCGTAGAATTTCGAAATGAAACCTGCTTAACTTTTGTAAGTAATCTGTAAGGAATGAGCCTGCCAAATTTTAGCCTTCTACAGACACGGGAAGTTGGAGAATTAGTGACGAGTCAGTGAGTGAGTGAGTCAGTGAGTGAGTGAGTCAGTGAGTGAGTGAGTGAGTTATTGAATTTTCCAAACGTCACTAATTCTCCAACTTCCCGTGTCGGTAGAAGGCTGAAATTTGGTACTTATTTCGGTGGTATGATGCCACTGTTGGCCGCCATATTGAACATTTGAACGGTCTTTGTTACTTATGGGCCCATCTTCAAGAAATTTGGTACGCAGGTTCCCAACGCTAACTGAATCCTACTTATGTACATATATACAGTGGTGTGAAAAACTATTTGCCCCCTTCCTGATTTCTTATTCTTTTGCATGTTTGTCACACAAAATGTTTCTGATCATCAAACACATTTAACCATTAGTCAAATATAACACAAGTAAACACAAAATGCAGTTTTTAAATGATTTTTTTTTATTTAGGGAGAAAAAAAATCCAAACCTACATGGCCCTGTGTGAAAAAGTAATTGCCCCTTGTTAAAAAATAACCTAACTGTGGTGTATCACACCTGAGTTCAATTTTCGTAGCCACCCCCAGGCCTGATTACTGCCACACCTGTTTCAATCAAGAAATCAATTAAATAGGAGCTGCCTGACACAGAGGTAGACAAAAAGCACCTCAAAAGCTAGACATCATGCCAAGATCCAAAGAAATTCAGGAACAAATGAGAACAGAAGTAATTGAGATCTATCAGTCTGGTAAAGGTTATAAAGCCATTTCTAAAGCTTTGGGACTCCAGCGAACCACAGTGAGAGCCATTATCCACAAATGGCAAAAACATGGAACAGTGGTGAACCTTCCCAGGAGTGGCCGGCCGACCAAAATTACCCCAAGAGCGCAGAGGCGACTCATCCGAGAGGTCACAAAGACCCCAGGACAACGTCTAAAGAACTGCAGGCCTCACTTGCCTCAATTAAGGTCAGTGTTCACGACTCCACCATAAGAAAGAGACTGGGCAAAAACGACCTGCATGGCAGATTTCCAAGACACAAACCACTGTTAAGCAAAAAGAACATTGGGGCTCGTCTCAATTTTGCTAAGAAACATCTCTATGATTGCCAAGACTTTTGGGAAAATACCTTGTGGACTGATGAGACAAAAGTTGAACTTTTTGGAAGGCAAATGTCCCGTTACATCTGGCGTAAAAGGAACACAGCATTTCAGAAAAAGAACATCATACCAACAGTAAAATATGGTGGTGGTAGTGTGATGGTCTGGGGTTGTTTTGCTGCTTCAGGACCCGGAAGGCTTGCTGTGATAGATGGAACCATGAATTCTACTGTCTTAAAAAAAATCCTGAAGGAGAATGTCCGGCCATCTGTTCGTCAACTCAAGCTGAAGTGATCTTGGGTGCTACAACAGGACAATGACCCAAAACACACCAGCAAATCCACCTCTGAATGGCTGAAGAAAAACAAAATGAAGACTTTGGAGTGGCCTAGTCAAAGTCCTGACCTGAATCCAATTGAGATGCTATGGCATGACCTTAAAAAGGCAGTTCATGCTAGAAGACCCTCAAATAAAGCTGAATTACAAAAATTCTGCAAAGATGAGTGGGCCAAAATTCCTCCAGAGCTGTAAAAGACTCATTGCAAGTTATCACAAACTCTTGATTGCAGTTATTGCTGCTAAGGGTGGCCCAACCAGTTATTAGGTTCAGGGGGCAATTACTTTTTCACACAGGGCCATGTAGGTTTGGATTTTTTTTTTTTCACACATAGTTTTTCACACCACTGTACGTCCATAGCTTGCAGCTCGGTCACTGTGTGAGGTGGCGTTGGGTCCCCCATCCCAACGCCTCCCACGTTGTTAGCTGGCTGCCTGCCTATATAAGGCCGTCTGTCGCTCCAGTCTATACATTCCCTTCCTTGCTTTGCCACGGGGTTCACGTCTCCCTGCTGATAACTACAGCCTTTTTATTTAATCCACGGCTTCTCCGCTGTTTTATTGTTCATTTATTACGATTATAGTTATTGTGTAGGTATTTTAGACTTACTTTACATTGTTCAGGTACCCATTTCCTTTATCATTCCAACCGTACCCCCATTAATATGTCTATCGAGGTGATCACCATCGATCGAAGAACTGTCACTTATCGAGTGGTTTCCATGCCCGGAGATGGGACCTACCTTTTCAATTCTCTTTGTTACATATTGCACGGCCATATCAGGCTCACTCTTGATATCCAGAGGAATATTGTGTCTTATGTATTGAATGACTGGGACAGGTTCAAGGTGTGGACTGATGACGGTACAGGAGATAATTATACTACACAGGAGCACTATAAGAGTGAAATGCTTAAGCCCTTCACCTATGCATCTGCATGTGAGTTGATGGCTGCCGCTGAATTGTTTGGTTGTCTCTTTCAAGTGTACGAAATGGCCAAATATTTTACACCTTTCGACAACCGCCAATGCCTCTTAAACATCTTAGATTCACAGGTGACGATTTCAGTAGTGGACACTTTGATGTTTATGAATGTTTAAACTCTCAAAAGCTGGATGTGAAATTATCGATGAAACCGGTTGTATACTTAAAACACTTGACAGATGCCTAATGTCTCTTCAACACAAGTCCTACAAATACTGTCGTAATTGAAACAAACCATGAAACTCAAACTGATTATGACAGCAGCAATCCAAGCTGTGAGATCTGAAACAAGATTACTGTTCACATGGCCAACTGTACGTTGCATGCTCAAGAGTAAGCTCAGCGCACAGCTTGGTCATATTACAACCGGAGTACTTCACCGCTGCGAAACACGGGTGTTTTTTTATATATATATATATATATATATATATATATATATATATATATATATATATATATATATATATATATATATATATATATATATATACACATACACAGTGGGTACGGAAAGTATTCAGACCCCCTTCAATTTTTCACTCTTTGTTATATTGCAGCCATTTGCTAAAATCTTTTAAATTCATTTTTTCCCTCATTAATGTACACACAGCACCCCATATTGACAGACAAAAAAAAGAATTTTTGAAATTGTTGCAGATTTATTAAAAAAGAAAAACTGAAATATCACATGGTCCTAAGTATTCAGGCCCTTTGCTCAGTATTTAGTAGAAGCACCCTTTTGAGCTAATACAGTCATGAGTCGTCTTGGGAAAGATGCAACAAGTTTTTCACACCTGGATTTGGGGATCCTCTGCCATTCCTCCTTGCAGATCCTCTCCAGTTCTGTCAGGTTGGATGGTAAACGTTGGTGGACAGCCATTTTTAGGTCTCTCCGGAGATGCTAAATTGGGTTTAAGTCAGGGCTCTGGCTGGGCCATTCAAGAATAGTCACAGAGTTGTTGTGATGCCACTCCTTCTTTATTTTAGCGGTGTGCTTAGGGTCATTGTCTTGTTGGAAGGTAAACCTTCGGCCCAGTCTGAGGTCCTTAGCACTCTGGAGAAGGTTTTTGTCCCTGATATCCCTGTATTTGGCCGCATTCATCTTTTCCCTTGATTGCAACCAGTCATCCTGTCCCTGCAGCTGAAAAACACCCCCACAGCATGATGCTGCCACCGCCATGCTTCACTGTGGGGACTGTATTGGACAAGTGATGGGCAGTGCCTGGTTGTTTCCACACATACCGCTTAGAATTAAGGCCAAAAAGTTCTATTTTGGAGTTTGCTAAAAGACACCTGAAGGACTCTGAGATGGTGAGAAATAAGATTCTCTGGTCTGATGAGACCAAGATAGAACTTTTTGGCATATATATATATATATATATATATATATATATAATCCATCTATCCTCTTCCGCTTATCCGAGGTCGGGTCGCGGGGGCAGCAGCTTAAGCAGAGAGGCCCAGCCTTCCCTCTCCCCGGCCACTTCTTCCAGCTCTTCTGGGTGAATCCCAAGGCGTTCCCAGGCCAGCCGGGGGAGACAGTCCCCCCAGCGTGTCCTGGGTCTTCCCCGGGGCCTCCTCCCGGTTGGACGTGCCCGGAACACCTCACCAGGGAGGCGTCCAGGAGGCATCTTGATCAGATGCCCGAGCCACCTCATCTGACTCCTCTCGATGCGGAGGAGCAGCGGCTCTACTCTGAGCCCCTCCCGGATGACTGAGCTTCTCACCCTATCTTTAAGGGAAAGCCCAGACACCCTGCGGAGGAAGCTCATTTCAGCCGCTTGTATTCGCGATCTCGTTCTTTCGGTCACTACCCATAGCTCATGACCATAGGTGAGGGTAGGAGCGTAGATCGACTGGTAAATTGAGAGCTTTGCCTTACGGCTCAGCTCCTTTTCACCACGACAGACCGATGCAGAGCCCGCATCACTGCGGATGCCGCACCGATCCGCCTGTCGATCTCACGCTCCATTCTTCCCTCACTCGTGAACAAGACCCCGAGATACTTGAACTCCTCCACTTGGGGCAGGATCTCTTCCCCAACCCTGAGAGGGCACTCCACCCTTTTCGGCTGAGGACCATGCTCGGATTTGGAGGTGCTGATTCTCATCCCAGCCGCTTCACACTCAGCTGCGAACCGATCCAGAGAGAGCTGAAGATCACGGCCTGATGAAGCAAACAGGACAACATCATCTGCAAAAAGCAGTGACCCAATCCTGAGTCCACCAAACTGGACCCCTTCAACACCCTGGCTGCGCCTAGAAATTCTGTCCATAAAGTTATGAACAGAATCGGTGACAAAGGGCAGCCCTGGCGGAGTCCAACTCTCACTGGAAACGGGCTCGACTTACTGCCAGCAATGCGGACCAAGCTCTGACACGGTTGTACAGAGACCGAACAGCTCTTATCAGGGGGTCCGGTACCCCATACTCCCGGAGCACCCCCCACAGGATTCCCCAAAGGAACACGGTCGAATGCCTTTTCCAAGTCCACAAAACACATGTAGACCGGTCGGGCAAACTCCCATGCACCCTCCAGGACTCTGCTAAGGGTGAAGAGCTGGTCCACTGTTCCGCGACCAGGACGAAAACCACACTGTTCCTCCTGAATCCGAGTTTAGACTATCCGACGGACCCTCCTCTCCAGAACCCCCGAATAGACTTTTCCAGGGAGGCTGAGGAGTGTGATCCCTCTATAGTTGGAACACACCCTCCGGTCCCCCTTTTTAAAGAGGGGGACCACCACCCCGGTCTGCCAATCCAGAGGCACTGTCCCGATGTCCATGCGATGTTGCAGAGGCGTGTCAACCAAGACAGTCCTACAACATCCAGAGCCTTAAGGAACTCGATACGTATCTCATCCACCCCCGGGCCCTGCCACCAAGGAGTTTTTTGACCACCTCGGTGACTTCAGTTCCCAGAGATGGGAGAGCCCACCTCAGAGTCCCCAGGCTCTGCTTTCTCATTGGAAGGCATGTTTGTGGAATTGATGAGGTCTTTGAAGTACTCCTCCCACCGACCCAGAACGTCCCGAGTCGAGGTCAGCAGCGCACCATCCCACTATATACGGTGTTGACACTGCACTGCTTCCCCTCCTGAGACGCCGGACGGTGGACCAGAATCTCCTCGAAGCCGTCCAAAGGTCGTTCTCCATGGCCTCTCCAAAGTCCTCCCATGCCCGAGTTTTTGCCTCAGCAACAACCGGCCGTTCCGCTTGGCCTGCGGTACCTATCAGCTGCCTCCAGAGACCCACAGGACAAAAGTCCTATAGGACTCCTTCTTCAGCTTGACGGCATCCCTCACCGCCGGTGTCCACTAACTGGTTCGGGGATTGCCGCCACGACAGGAACCGACCACCTTGCGCCACAGCTCCGGTCAGCCGCCTCAACAATAGAGGCACGGAACATGGCCTATTCGGACTCAATGTCCCCCACCTCCCTCGGGACGTGGTTGAAGTTCTGCCAGGGGTGGGAGTTGAAGCTACTTCTGACAGGAGACTCTGCCAGCCGTTCCCAGCAGACCCTCACAACACGTTTGGGCCTACCAGGTCTGACCGGCATCTTCCCCCACCATCGAAGCCAACTCGCCACCAGGTGGTGATCAGTTGACAGCTCCGCCCCTCTCTTCACCTGAGTGTCCAAGACATATGGCCGCAAGTCCGGCGACCACGACCACAAAGTCGATCATCGACCTGAGGCCTAGGGTGTCCTGGTGCCAAGTGCACATATGAACACCCTTATGCTTGAACATGGTGTTCGTTATGGACAATCCGTGACGAGCACAGAAGTCCAATAACAAATGTCATTGCCCACGTGAGCATTGAAGTCTCCCAGCAAAACAAGGGAATCCCCAGAAGGTATGCCCTCTAGCAACCCCTCCAGAGACTCCAAAAACGGTGGATACTCCAAACTGCTGTTCGGTGCATACGCACAAATAACAGTCAGGACCCTTCCCCACCCGAGCGGAGGGAGGCCACCCTCTAGATCCCAGGGTAAACCCCAATGCACAGGCTCCGAGTCGGGGGGCAATAAGTATGCCCACACCTGCTCGGCGCCTCTCACCGGGGGCAACTCCAGAGTGGTAGAGAGTCCAGCCCCTCTCAAGGAGATTGGTTCCAGAGTCCAAGCTGTGCGTCGAGGTGAGTCCGACTATATCTAGCGGAACCTCTCAACCTCGCGCACTAGCTCAGGCTCCTTCCCTTCAGAGAGTGACATTCCACGTCCCAAGAGCCAGTTTCTGTAGCCGAGGATCAGACCGCCAAGGTCCCCGCCTTCGGCCAGCACCCAACTCACACTGCACCCAACCTCCTTGGGCCCTCCCATAGGTGGTGAGCCCATGGGGAGGTATGTGTGTGTGTGTGTGTATATATACACTAATAAAAGGCAAAGCCCTCACTCACTGACTAATTCTCCAACTTCCTGTGTGGGTGGAAGGCTGAAATTTGGCAGGTTCATTCCTTACAGCTTCCTTACAAAAGTTGGGCAGGTTTCATTTCGAAATTCTACGCGTAATGGTCATAACTGGAAGCTGTTTTTCTCCATTTACTGTAATGGAGATGAGCTTGAACACCGTGGGGAGTTTCGTGTGACATCATCACGCCTCCCACGTAATCACGCAGTACATAGAAAACCAGGAAGACCTCCAAAAAGCGCTGAAGAAAACATGCATTATATAATTGAGAAGGCAGCAAAACAATAAGAAGCGAGCGAGTGACATATACAACCATATTCATGAGTTCTGCTACTTCGGAAACAAAGCACTGTGTAAACCTACACTTTAAATTAAGTTCATAGACAGGCTGCCGCTGGCGGTTGTAATTTAGTGCCTGCCCATATAAGGCCGTCTGTCAGCGGCAATCCAATAGCAAACTCCCACTAAATATTCACGGGTAAAGGACTGTGCTTATGCAGAGGAAGATGAGATGGTCAGGGTGGTGTGTGACACAAACTCAGTGAAACTGCGAGAGAAAGTTTTAAGTGCCAGGACTAAGGTAACATTAAATACAGCCATGGACATAGCACGAGATGGCACCAGCACAGCTGGGAACCTTCGATGCATGTACACCGAAGGCTCACGTGAACTGACGCAGTGCACAGATAAACAGCAACAGTTCCAAAGAGCTGAACAAAACCGAATTACACAATTGAAAAGGCAGCAAAAAATATGAAGCGTCTGATACATACAAGCATATTCATAAATCCAGCTACTGCGGAAACAAAGCACACGGTGGAAAAAGTCAATGTCCCGCTAAAGGAAGACAGTGTAAAAACCCGTGCATGCAGTGTGTCAGGTCTCAGATAAAGAAGAAGACGAGCTGTTTATTGATGCAGTAAGAAACGAATCGATGAATGAAACCTGTCATCTTTACAACGATTGAAAAACACGGAATGTAACTTGAACACAACACATCCTACAAATACGAACCTGATTGAAAGAAATAATGATAATCAAATCCTTGATGACAGCATACTCAGTAACACTCACAAAACAAATACTGTATATTGACAGTCCATGTTACGTTATTTTTAAAATGTTCCCTTTTCTTTTTCTAGCTTTTTTAACACACTACTTCTCCGCTGCGATACGCGGGTGTATATATCCCGATCTACATACTCGAATAATGGATACTTTATTCACCATCAATGATTGTTTTGGTAAAGCCATACTCAGTGTATTCATTAGATGAACGGTAAAAAAGTAAGAGCGAGGGGAGGATGACTTATTGAGGCATGCAGGCTGTAGTGCGCGTCAACTCTATCTGAATTGCGCGATCACATCTGAAAAAATATATCTTTACAAGTTCTATTTAGTCCATGTGTGTCAAACTCAAGGGCCGCGGGCCACATCCGGCCCGGCGTGTAATTATATCCGGCCCAGCGAGATCATTTTATATACTGTATTATTGTTCGGCCCGGGTATATGAAGCGCTGGTAACACAATAAACTACAGATCCCATAATGCAGCGCTTCAGCTGCCTTGCCGAACACTTACCGCGTTAATCAAGTCTAGGTTATGATGCTGCAAGTTATTGCGAAGCTAGCTCACACGATGCTGAAGAGAAAAGTTGATTCTGAAAATAGAGCCTTTAAAAACCGATGGGAGGCTGAGTATATGTTTACTGAACCCATGTGTCTCATTTGTGGAGCTAATGTGGCTGTAATTACAGAGTTTAATCTAAGACGGCACTATGAGACAAAACATCGGGGTAACCTGAATGCAATGCAGAAGATACAGAAAGCAGAATAATTAAATAAGAATCTGACACTTCAGCGGACGTTTTTACCCGTGCACAATCACAAAGTGATTTCAAGTGAAGCTGCTTTTATGGGAGACACAAATGCACCAGTTCAACTTGCCCTACTCTTCCTGTTGCCAAGTAATGTTAAACCAAGTCGTCACTACGGTGTTCCCAAACACGCACTTTGCTGATAAACTGAGCGCACTGAGTTTGCACGGCGCTTTGGTGACTTTGAAGAACAAAAAAAGTCCGTCTACATGCGGCTCAAACCTTGTGCATGTTTGGTAGCACATATCTGTGTGAGAAGCTCTTCTCAGTGATAAAGACTAACAAAACAGCACACAGGAGTCGCCTCACTGATGAGCACCTGCAATCCATCCTGAGAATCTCCACAACACAGAACCTCACACCAAACATATAAACGAACCTGTTGCCAAAAAAAGATGCCAGGCGTCCAGCTCTAAAATGACATATGAGCAAAGACAACTGAATGATTTGATTTGTTATTGCTGAAAGGAACACATTTTATTTATATTTCCAGGTTTTGTTATGCAGCATGTTCATATTTGAATTTGTATAATTTTGACAGGATATATTTTTATGGAGAGCAAAATATTATAAGTTGTTGATTTATTCACGAATAATATTCCTGTCTGTTTTTACCATTCCTACCAAAGATATTTCTGTCGACTAAATAAAAATTCCTTCTATTTAAAATTTAAATAGAACTTGAACAAATATGATAGTTCATAATATCCACGCAGACTTGCACGTAAGAGCGGGAGTTATCCGTTTTAACAAGCAGCGTATTGCACTGATACGAAATTGCTGTGTGTGTATATATGTAGATATGTATGTATATGTATATATATGTTTATATATATGTGTGTGTGTGTGTGTGTGTGTGTGTGTGTGTGTATAAATATATATGACTGCAACACTCCTCACTCACAACAGTGACAAAACAATTACATTGACAATCATGTTACGTTATTTTCAAAACGTTTCCTTTTCTTTTTCATTGCTTCTTTAACACACTACTTCTCCGCTGCGAAGCGCGGGTATTTTGTTATCTATCTATCCTATCTAGATAGATGTAAATAAGTTGAGAACACAACTCAAAAAGTTTTGGGGAATTGCCCCGTATATTGCTCGATTGCAAACAGTGGTCAAAATAAATGAAAAAAATAGCCAAATATTTGACAAACAATATGGGTGAAATGGTGGCTTTTATAGGAGACCCAAAATGGCTGCAGGAAGTGATGAAAGGGGAAGTGACGTCATTGATCATGGACCGGAAGTGACGTCGTCATGGAGGGACTGGAAGTTAGGTCATCTCCAGGAGCCAGAAATGATGTGGATGATGAAGTGGTGGATTTCCCAGTCTCTGAATTATTGTTTAGGATGTGAGTGTTTGTTTTATTTGTCTTCTTTGGTTCTGTAAGGTCAGAGAGAGAGGCATTAGTACCCTGAAACAAACCCTCATCCATTGTTATATCGCTCACCTTAGGACTTGTTGACTGCTTCCAAAGCGCACGTGTGTGACAATAAATATGTATATATACATATGTGTGTGTGTGTGTGTTTTATAGATGTATAGTTTTACTGTCAAATAATGCAAAGTGTATGCGACGCGTGTTTCGCCCTAATTCTGGGCTCATCAGGCGTACACACTCACTGCACCCCCTCTTGGGAATCAGACGTCAGCGCTACAGGCAGTACAGTGCATCCGCAAAGTATTCACAGCGCATCACTTTTTCCACATTTTGTTATGTTACAGCCTTATTCCAAAATGGATTAAATTCATTTTTTTCCTCAGAATTCTACACACAACACCCCATAATGACAATGTGAAAAAAGTTTACTTGAGGTGTTTGCACATTTATTAAAAATTAAAACAATTGAGAAAGCACATGTACATAAGTATTCACAGCCTTTGTCATGAAGCTCAAAATTGAGCTCAGGTGCATCCTGTTTCCCCTGATCATCCTTGAGATATTTCTGTAGCTTAATTGGAGTCCACCTGTGGTAAATGCAGTTGATTGGACATGATTTGGAAAGGCACACACCTTTCTATAATAGGTCCCACAGTTGACAGTTCATGTCAGAGCACAAACCAAGTATGAAGTCAAAGGAATTGTCTGTAGACCTCCGAGACAGGATTGTCTTGAGGCACAAATCTGGGGAAGGTTACAGAAAAATTTCTTCTGCTTTGAAGGTCCCAATGAGCACAGTGGCCTCCATCATCTGTAAGTGGAAGAAGTTTGAAACCATGTGTAAAGGTTTTAAGACTTCAAGTGTCACTTGTTTTGATTAAAATTCTGCATTAGATTTTGTATTATGTCCTCCCTGTCTCACAGAGAGAATTCTCGATGAAAAACTGGAAAATAGAATACATCAGCTACCAAATATTACATGCATGACAGGTAAACTCAGAGGCTTTCTTCACCTGTAAGCTGAGCCTATAATTAACTTGTCAGTCATACAAGCTCTTGCCAGAGTCAGTCATGTTTCCTGGAATATCAAACATTGTCCTTGTATAGTTACATTCTTGCAGGTTTTAACAAGGATAGTTTATTTTAAACCAACCACATCATATACATTAAACAAGTTCCCATATAATGTAATTTTGAGTTTAACTTACTAGCCATATGATAGGGTTCTTCAACAAAAAGGTTACAGCTGAAGCTAGAAACCCATGGCATCTAGAATTACCCTTGGTAGCAGAAAGAAGCATGCTGAAGTTGTCCCAAGGTTTCACTCGCTTTTTTCCTTTTTTTCCTTCTGATCCTACAAATCTTTTATTTTACATTGTATTAAATTATACCTACTGCTTCACACCTGTATCAGTTGAAAAGGAAGTTGTGCCAGTGGTTTTAACATGGAGCTGTTTCGTAACAATATTGGGTCAATTGTTGCAGGACATCTGGAGGCCTTGAATTACTCCATTCAAAGAAGCTTTTGGGCTGAACTTGGCATTACCCAGCTCAACCTAAGGAAGCTTAAAGATGAGCATAAGATGATCTCCTTGAGTTAGAAAAATTCCACAACTACAGAACATCACGAAAGCAAGATAAAATGCTGGAAGACAGGGTAACATTCCTAAATAAAAAATGCGGATAGAACTCAGACAGAAGCTGGCACAGTAATTTTCTAATACTTTTTGAAGGTCTGCAGCCACACTTTGAACTGCAATTCCTTGCTTCTGAGGCCACTTATTTTGAAGTTCTCAAACTATATTAATAGTTAAATTGTTTTGAAAGATGCCAGGAGAAGCCCTGTTTTTTCTTAGCACTGTGATCATGGCAATTGTATCTCTTGCTTGCAGCTGCTTTTACTCCATAAGTGAGTTGCAAGGTGGCACTTCAATACCTCTCTGTTTAGGTTTCTATAGCTTATTCTGCTGGCTTAGCCTCAAGGACATCGTAAAAGGAAACAAGTTTTGGAGGTGCCACTGTCCACTTTTGATGGAAAAACTCCCCTGCATTATACAGACTGTGACCATGAAGCTTTAATTTCAAATAAAACATCTGAATTAAATTCCTTACTGTTGCAAAAGGTTGAATTTAAGATCTTCTGGACCTGTGCTAAATATTATGTACCAGATGGTAAGCCAAGTAAATTACTGACACTGTAAATTGCATTGTTGCCAGGCAATTTGCACCTTTCCCTGCCATTAAAAAAATATGAGGAAAAATCAAAGGCAACTTAACCATTTAATACCGGTAACTGAGAGCAGATGAGCATAACAATGACTGTATATCACTTCTTCACATAGTCTCGCTGCAGCTCAATGCACTTCTTGTATCCTAACTTTTTCCTTCCTTGGAAGAAGATTTTTGACTGCTCTCAAATCTGCACCGTTACAGAAGACATTCAGATGTGGGCAGCTGTTGCATTGCCTCTGCTGTTGCAACTGCTGCATAGGGAAACGTTGTCATGGAGCAGCAAGACTCTTTGTGACAGCATTCCTTTTCTTTTGCTGTCCCTTCATATCCATAAAGGTGGCCATTTTTTTTTTTGGCAGAGGGCTGTCATTTTGAATTTCATATTTACTGGGGAAGACGGTGTTTTGATTATATCATTTGTCTCTTTGCTTTCTGTCTTACAGTGAATGACCCATGTCTCATCTCCAGTTATAATGTGTTCCAAAACTCTTTGATCATCTTCACAATATTTCAAAAATCGGGTTGCCACCTCCATGCACCATTGCTTGTGCAGATCAGTAAGCTCTCTGGGTACCCTTCTGCCTCAGACTTTACAGTACCTCAAGTCATCATGTACTATGGTATGTGCAGATACATAACTAATGTCCAAATGTACAGAAACAGTGGATAATGTAATCCATTGGTGTTCTCTGATTAAGGCATTCATTAGGCTGGTGTAGGTTTGTTTGTTGTGTGTGTGTGATGTTGATGGTCGACCAGATCAAGCTTTGTCTATTATACTTGTTCTTCCCGCTTTAAACCTTTCTACACATGCATAAACATCTCATTGAATCCTGCCGTTGTCACTTCCATACTAAGCCAACATGCTTCACTGAATTTCAGCAGGTTTCACTCCCTCTGCCCTAAGAAATCTTAACTATGGCGTGTCTCTCAACAGTAACGCAGCGGAACTTCCTTTTTCATTTGACCTTTGCTTCAACCAGACTGAGTGCTGCACAGTGTGTGTTCAAACTACCTATAAGCCATCACCAACATTTTGTATTGTATCAGCTTCTATAAATTGCAGTTACTTTTTGATTTATCCTTGTAATGAAGACACCATCACCTATGACTCATTACAGATTAACAAATCATTTTATGAGTGTTACTTAAACTTACTCCTTGAAAAGATTCTCTTCTTTCCCTCCAGTTACATTATCATTCTTTGAATTTATCCCTTCCTAAATTGTTAGAGATCCTGGACCAGACAAGCGGCTGTTTCCTGAGGGTTTATTTGCCTTTTGGAGTAACCTTTAAACAGTATATCTATCTATGCTAAATACTACTTTGTCCAAGACGAGCAGAACCTCTCTGTAAACCCGGCCTTAATTACTGTCCCTTTTCAAAACTGGGCAAAGACCCTGAGGAGTGTACAAACTATCACCTAATTTTGTTGATGAATGCTGAAGCGAAATTGTTGGCTAAGCTCAGAATGGTTTTATTACAGTTTAGTATTTTTGTGTTCTGTTTTTGGTCTGGAGGCATCAGTTTACACATTTGGCTTCACTTTCATAATTTTGATTCCCTGAATGCCATAAAGTATGTGGTATTTCATGTTGGTTTGTGTCACTTCAGTGGCTGCTGCAACATACTCTAACCACTGTGATTAAAACAGTCCTGGAAAAAATTTATTCTGCTCCACCTTGCCACATTTTTTACTTTATCTACAATAGGTAGTCAACAGTTGTCTGAATGCAGTAATAATAAATAAAGGTATTTGATGTTACAGAGGTGAGGTAATGGACTTACTACTGCTGTCACTATTGTCTGTAAAACCATGATTCAAAATGCCCTTGACTCTTTTTTGATAAAACACATGCTGATGAAGTTTAGGAAGATCTAATAAAATGTGATGTAAAATCACCTGTAAGAGCAAAGACACTAGATATGAAGGTACTTGTTTGCCATTGGTTACAAATTACAGATACAGTGGTTCTTAAGCATTAACATGTAGTGAAGTTTAAATGATGGTGTTGAAAATCAAAGTCTAAGTTATAAGTAGAAGAGCCCATATTTTAGTACCAATTGAGTGTCCCAAAACCAAATGCTCCAAAACTCAAAAATTGAGTTCCATGTATTCTGTTTTTTAAAACTGCCAAGCGGATGTTAACAATATATGCAGATTCCAAATGGCTTTATTCATTTAGATTGTGGGTCTGAAGTGCCATTAAGCTAATACACATAATCAATGACAAGGGTTGGAAGACTCCTGTGATGCAGCAAAGGACTTGACTGACTTCACCGACCTTTTTTTTTTTTTTTTTCCAATTTTAAAACACCCAAATGTATAAGACTCTACCTGAATTAGTGTGAAAATCTGCATACAG
>NC_053164.1:151141835-151166835 GCF_016835505.1 Polypterus senegalus
AACTACTTTGTCATAAAAGGAGTGGGGAAAAAGTCTGTGTGTAAGCTCGGCTTTGATTACTTGCCTACTGCTGCATTCTTAAGTCAGGTAGATCCAATCCAACATTAATAAAATGACCTTTCCCAGAGAAACACTGAGTGACTTACTCGTTTCTCATTCGAGCTTTTCTTGCCTTTTTTTTCTGGAATTTGGCTTCAGTATTTCAGTTAAACAAAACAAAGACACATCTAACTTTGGCTAGCAATCAGTGGATTTTACTGCTCTATGATTCCAATGTGTGAGGAACAGGATGAATCATTCTGGCTAAAAGAGTAAGGAATTGCTGTTTTTTGCCCTAAAAAAAATTAGTCTCCATATTTAGTACATTATTCTTTAAATGTAATTTAATAACTAGCTATAAACAATTGATAAATTATGTTGCAATATTTTTAAGGCTTCTCCACAATTTAAGTGTCCCTACGCCAAGATGCCTCATTATGTATATACAAATTTTCCAATATTCAAAATGCTTTTAGTCCCAGGCATTTTGGATTAGAGATATTTAACCTGATTTAAAGTTTCCAAAATATTTGATCAGCAGCTTGCTTTAATTAGTGTTTTGTACATCATGCTTAGTTAAAAAAACAAATACAGACCAGTATGTTTACTGTAACTGAATGCAGCAATCTTTTCTGAGCGAAAAGTAAAGAAACCATTCAGTTGTATGAAATAATCGTTTATTGAACTACGTTTTAATATTTGTGATATAAATTTATTTTCAGTTTAATATTTGTTTCATGTTTTACTGTAAAGTTTGCAAAGGTTTCTTATATTGGAAATTTTAAAACAATAATGCGGTTCATTTATTTTAAAATTTGTGTTTTTGCCTAGTAAAGTACATTCTTTTTCATGTTATAAAATTTTGAAATGTTTTCCACTTTTCAGCCACAATATTTCATGAAAATATTTTATAAAGACACATTATCCTCTCTTATGACATACTCATTCAAGACTTAGTCATTTGTGTGGTACAGACAAATATTAACATGCTTGTTTTGCAGATCATTTGTAAAATTTTCATAGATTCTGTCAGCCTTAGCTCAGGAAACTTTCTGTGTTGTCACCTTTACAGAAAGATATCCATTTCATTAATAACAATAACAGCTTTTAAATTAAAAACAATTACATTAAACTATTTCTGGATTTGAATTGCAAATGGAAGGTGGCAATTGGTGGGAAAAAATCATTAGGTAGAGATACCACAAAGCTATCTGGGGGAAAAAAAAAAATTTGATTTTGAGTATTCAAACAGTAGTGTGCATATTTGAATGTGTTTGAACTAAATAAATAAATATCCAACAAATATTGGTGGTCTTCACAGAATTTTATTTTTGTATGGATTGTAATAAAATTAATAATAAATAAAAAAAAAAAAAAAAATTTTTACTGAAGGGTTCCTGATAAGCTTTTCTGGCCAATGACAGCAGACTAATGTCCTGATTTTCAATAGGAGGCTTAGTAGTGGAGATCTTCGCATACCATGGCTTCAGTTCTGTGTATTACCAATGGTGCAAAAATAAATCGATTCTACAATCTTTAATACTGAAGCCTTCTTTTCCAATTCTGAGCTGTTAGCAGCATGCTTGGAAAGTGTTGTGAAGTGCTTAAATAAAGTACTTTTTTAAAAAAAAAAAAAAATTTATTAAAACCTCGTAGTCACAGGAACTAGATTTGTTGAAGCCTAATGTGTCTTCTCCAGCTAGTGAAGTTAATTCACAAATGGAAGCTTTCATCTAAGTAGCTATTATCAGTACATCTAGTCATTTTAAACTGTTGTTTTACACCTCTGCTGACAAAGTACAACTACTTCTTTATTTTACTTAAGATACTTCTACTTTAATTTTAACCTGCTACATTTTAGGTGAAATAGCATAATTTTGACTTCATTACATGTTCTAGCAATCCTCGTTACACAGCTCAGAATATTATTAATAATTCTTAACTTGGTGTCTTGTCAAATTAGGTCAGTGTTGGCCAGATACAGCGAACAATATGCTTTATCATTTATAAATTAAAGTGCAATAGCATGCCTTCCACTGCTCACCTGGTAGGTTGTTGTGATGGTTCCCACTTACTATTGACATACAAACTGAATGTGCACTTTTCCCAGAGTCGTTTTTTGAAAATCACACCTAAAGAAATCTCTGCTTTCAAGAATTTGCCTTCAAATTTAAAGAAATGTTGAGGTAAGCATTTTTTCCTCTTAAGCTGTCTTCTATGGAGCCCCTGAAGTCCTAAAAAGCAGTGTCTAATTAATTTTATGAAAACAATATTTTATTGGCACAATTAATATCTTGTGACCTAAAGTTTTATATATTGTGTAAAAGATATAATCAGATGTTGTACACACAACATTTTGTGGCAGTTTCTTATGAACCCAATTTGCTAGGGTGTTGTACCGTGTTAGCTATTATGGATGTAGTGAGGTGTCAAGCAAAATGACACCTTTTATTGGCTAACTAAAAAGATTACAAAATGCAAGCTTATGAGGCAACTTAGGCCCCAAACCCAATTACTGAAACAGTAGAGTGAGTCACTGGTTAACTGGAGAATATACCAACTCCGGATTCCAGAAAGATTTCATGGTCTGTGAAGGGTCTTGCTGTCCCTTGTTATGATGGAGTGAAAAGAAGGGGGTCAGATATCCTTTAAGCAAAGTGAAGTTTTTCTGTTGCTGCCTTTTGGAATCTGAGCTTGGGGAAAAGCTGACAGAACCCCCGTCCTGCAAACCAGAATTTACTATAGCTATAATAAATAAATAAGGAAAATCTACAAGCTTATTAAGTGAACATTCTAACTTTGTGCAAGTGTGAACATTAAGTAGTGGTATATTTTGTCTTATTAAAGTGGATAATTACTGCACATGTTCTATTCTGTTTTCCACTGAATTGCATAGTGTGTGATTTTTATTTTTATTTTTTCCCCCTCCCCCTTTTTCTCTGGGCTACCCTCTTTTTATTATAACCTTTGTATGATTTGCAGAGAGTTTAAATTTAACCGTTCTTCAGCTTAACATTGCTCATATTTGTAATTGCTATTTTGTTATGATTTACTGAAATTGAATCATTGTAGTGTAATTTTACTGCAAGTTGGTTTAATTCTTAAAGGTGTTCGAAAATGGGTACTTGTGTACTAAATGGATGGCTGTGACACCTCCCCCATGGTGCCCAACACTGGCATGGGCAGGGGGAAACTCTTATGCAACCTCTCCTCTTCAACTTGATGCAATGTCATGCCATCCGTCTGTTTAGTACACAAGTACCAGAAAATGTTATTCTGTTTAATTTAAATTGTCTGTTGGAGTGCATTAACATAGGAATATACAGGGGTGGGCAAAAGTAGTCCGCCATTAATACGGCAGCTGTCCGTATGGAAAAAGACATGCAAGTTATGATTATTATAATAGCTTTAACTCAAAAGAATGCCACAGTGGCACAGTGTACTTATTTACAATCTTGTAAATCCTCAAATTACCCGCCTTGCACACTCACAACTGTAAACCTACTTCTACTCACCCCTGTTCATTATTAGACAACCAACTGGTATACCTTTTGGCTATGCTGGAGAGTTCATAATATGCCTTGAGTTAAATTTTGATTAATTCCATAATTTACATGAGAGCTAACGCTGGTAATATCTCTCTATCTCTCTATCTATCTATCTATCTATCTATCTATCTCATATCTTTTCGCGTAATTACATATGGCCACAGAACATATTATAATGCACTCGTACTTGAAACGGAAATTACGTATGACCACAACAGTCAGGTTACACAGAGAAAGTGAGACAGAAGCAGATTGAGAGAGAAGGCTTGCAGGCTCGCTGATCAACGTATACGACAATCACAATTGAGTGCTGACCAGAATCGAATTTGACAGATGCAGTATTCACAGGCTACTACGTCACACAGGTGTCAGGGTCTGTGTATGGAGAGATTCAGTTATAACATTGAAAAAGATTATTGCCTACATCAAAAAGTTACAATAGGAGAAATGGACATCATGTGTGAGTATTGCCAAGCACAGAGGGTTAAATTTGAATCACGTGGGATGTGTTTTTCACACGGTAAGGTGAAATCAACACCTTTAAGCCATCCACCTGAACCGTTGTTGTCTCTTATTTCTGGCGCAAATCCACGTTTAACTCATTTTCTACAGAACATTACAAAATACAATTCGTGTTTTCAGCTGACATCGTTTGGCACCACGGCTGCTACTGAGGATTCTGGCTTTATGCCGGCATTTAAAATGCGGGGGCAAATCTATCATAGAATTGGGTCATTAATGCCGTTGCCTCATGAGAACCACAATTTTTTCCCTTCCACTCAGTGAGCAAAGCCACTGGGTAATCTGCTAGTTGAAAGATAAAATTGGGTATCAAACTGAGCAAAGGAAACTACAGATTTCTTAAGAGAATTCTTGTTAAAAATAAGCAACAATTCTGAAGTTGTTGCATAGTGGGTTGGATAATGGATGGATGGATGGAAGTCCATCATTACTCCCATGAAATGTAATAAACCCAATCTGTACTGTATTTTACACTTCTTTTTTTTTTTTTCTTTTTTTAAACGTCCAATTTATTCCATTGATAAGGTCTTTTTTTATTATTTTTGTATTTTATTTTTATTATTCCTCCCTTTGAAGTATGGGTGCCTCATTTATTACTAGCAGGTATTTCAATAGGGGAGGCAAAGTGCAAGTCATACCCTCGCTCACTAGTACCACACTTCAGATCATCACTATGAATGCTGAGTGGAGTTAAGTACTGATCAAAGTCATAAATGCAAATGCATTTCAGTAGCAAAAGTATTGTATGAGTGTTATTTAAAAATAAAATGTATTCTCTAGACAAAAAACCTTCTCATTATTATAAAATGTACTTTTGAAAGCAGTTTTTTTTTACTTAACTATTTAACTGAAATTCTAATTTCAGTTGGGGGAAAAAATTTGACAAAGTACTTTGATTTTTACTCAAGTACCATTTCCAAGTACCTTTTTAGATATGTGTCTCTGAAAATCAAGGTGATTACAGAGTTGCAGGTAAGCAGTTCATTAATTAAGTTTTATCACAGTGCATATCTGACAGAGGGTGGTGACACACATATGTTTTGCTTACCAATTGAATCCTTTTACGTATATCCTTACTAAATTTAATGGTATTTTAAACATCACATCTGTATCATGGATTACCAAAGGTTGAAGCTTGAAAGAAAAAAATGTATTGCTGTATAGCCACAGTTAAATGATTATTTGACAATCTAAAGCAGCGTGTTTTGTAGTTATGGGGGTTTCTTCAGCCCTTCACTGGATTCATTATATGGCATTTAAGATTCAGTTCCCCAAAGCACACTTTGATTTCATTTTTGAGAGTAGTCATTCAAATCTTTGTATAAAATATACATTATCACCACTGCAACAAGAATGCTATTAGCCAGTCTACATTGTTATGTAAGCAGAAACGTTTTTGCATATTTGATATTACTGCCAGATATGATGGAACTATTTATAGTCTGGTGCTAACTTGACTATCATTGCACGTTCATAATAATGCTTAATTGCTAGATCATATACTTGTTTAATCTCTGCATAAGTACTTTTTTGAAGCCAGAAAATGTTAAATCTCATGTGAATTTCTTTTAACCAGGAATTTGAGGAGGCACTTCAGAAACAGGACCTAAGCTTTTTGTTTGAGCTTGTTGCTTCTCTACTTGAGGGATGTTACCAGCGCACAGATATTACGTAAGTAAATTTATTATCTTTGTTATCACATATTTTTTTCTGTCTTTATTATAGTATGGAAATGCACTCAGTATTGTAATGTGTACTTTAGACTTGAATTGTGCATGTCCATTTATAATCCACCACTATTGCTGAATTTTAATTGCTTCTATAAACTTCCTATATACAAACATTTACTCAGTTCAGTTTATATTTGTATAGCACTCCACATGGAGGCAGGTGGAAACTTTTGCAAATGAATACATACAGAATGAGTATACATTGTCACGTTTGGGTCACAGAATTGCACAGAAACACAGGAGATTGTAGAGACAGGAACTTTATTCAAACACTTCAAACAAACATGTCTCTTTCACAAGTAAAACAAGCTCAGTGTGCAGTTAGTTCTCAATTAAGAGAATAGGCAAACATCATAGGGGAGCACAACAGGAGCGGGACCTCCAAAAGGAACAGAGAATGTCTTGGGGAGGAGAGAGAAACAAAGCAATCAACCAAAAGGATAGGTGCTGTTCAGGCTTTTAAGTATGCGTATCGCCGCACAGGAAGCATATCATGCGACAGAGCAGCTGCATGTAAGCCCAGCAAGTAAAGGAGCAATGTGAAGGTAGTCTATCAGCGTTTTTAAGAGGGGTTTTTTGAGGAGCATCAGTGTCTTCTAGGGGTGCGTTCAGCCCCCCTGCTCACAACATAAAGACAAATTTGTTAAAACACAGAAAACAAATTTACAGGTAGTGTTGACTTACGAACATGTTTGGTTCCGATGGACCGGTTGTAAGTCGATCTGGACAGACCAGTATATGTATTCAAACCTGACCGTATGTATAGTAAGTCCCTTAAGTCATATTGTTTTCTTGTTTATTTTTTACATAATCATTCTTGGCACATTCTGTAGATTTTCTGTCTGTCTTGTATGAATTCTTTTTTTATTTCATTATTTTGTTTCATTATTACTGTTGCTTGCATGTGTACCAAACCTTTAACAGTTTCACAAATCCTTTCTTTGTCTGTTACATTATGTCATCAGCATGAACCTCTCCCAGTGTTAATTGTGTTAACTGTAAGAAAAGGAATTGTACTGGCAGAGTTCGAGCACTCGCATGTTTTCTGTTTTAACATTGTTGTTAATAAACATTAACGGATAAAGGAGTTTAGTGTGGTTTCATTGCCACTTCGTGTGAGTTACAGCACAGAAAACTTTGGAAAGTAACCAGATTCAAAGCCAGAGTGCAGCAGTACAAGCACATGTGATGTACATCGGTTACAATGGGATCAAGATCAATTGCCTTTTTTCCTGTAATTGTAAGACAAATGTAACTGAATGAAATTGAAACTGCTGCAGGTAATAAATTTAGATTGAGATGAATAAGCCATGGCATATGGAGCTGATGAGGCAAAATTTGTCATTTGCCAGTGAGACAGAGTAGCTGTTGAATGATCATAAGACTTATAGGCCGTAAGTTATCGGATGCCTATAGAAATGGATTAGCATACATAGAAATAAACAATATTTATCCACTGAATAATTAATGTATGGCTAGTTGACAGGAGAGGAAAACAAAAAATCCAGTCCAGCAGCATCCATGGAGAAAAACTTGTGCGGGATCCAAAATCGGTTGTAAGAGAGAATTTCAGTCTGTGCTAGGCCGTCCAATCTGATAAGTCTTTCTATCCATTAATTCCAGTGTTTCCAGCATCTGAGATGACATTTCCATATGCAGGTAAAGAGCTTGGCAGTAAAGCAGAGCCATTAAGTGCTGCAACAACACAATAAGAAGAGAAACACTGATAAATTGATAATTCTTTAAAATGCAGAGCTGGCTGACTCGTTCAGTTACTCACACTCTCATTAACAAAAGCACTATTTCCTGCTTAATTAAAAAGCTGAAATTTGGATGATGCGTGCATGTAGGGCAGTAGGTCTCTGCTAAGAAAGGACATTTCAATAGATCAATATTTAGGGGAACATCCCTTCTCCACCCCATTAAAAGCATAATAACCCAAAATTTGGTGATTTTGCAGAAAAAATGTAATTGTCAGTATTTGTTAATAGTATGCTAACATACATGCTCTGTGCCATGCTGAGCATGTGCTTTATGCAAATGGACACAGTAGAAGTAATTGATGAGCCCCGCCAAGTACCACCATTAACCAATAAGGATGGACAGATGACATAAGTTGGGTGGTGTCCTGGACATGAAAAAAGAGACAAGGTCACACTATAAAATGGAAAGAGAATGTTGGGTGTGGAGTGCCAGTACTCTTACATGCTTACTGACTCCTATCTTAGCTATCTGTTCCACTTCATCAACCTCCAACTCTCAGTTGTAGAGCTTAAAATCGACCCTCCCTCCTACCACTTCTCTTCAGTCCATGGTGCTGCAAACTCCAAGGAAGAAACCCCAGATTTAGATAGTGGTGCCTGAATTTCTAATGGGGAAATGCTACGCACTCCCTGATCTTCACGTCAGTGTAACACATAAGATACTGGCACTTAACGTATATATCCACTTCAAGCACTGCACTTCTTATTGGGTATGATAAGGTGATATGAGTAAAATCTAACAGAAGTATATTCTCCTTCGTATTTTATGAATTTAATTCCTCTGAGCGAATAGAAACATTTAAGTGGTCAGCCATGACTTTGTAAATTCTCTTCTACTGGGAACACATTAATGATATGTGACACAAATTAGTTGCGCTGTACAAGTCAGAAAATGGCTAAGAGAAAAAAGCTAAATGATTGAAAATTGCCATTTCCACTTCCATGGCATTAATTACTAAGTTTAAAATAACTGGAGATTTTTTTTTCTTTTTTTTTTTAAAAAAAAAAAAAAAAGGTTTGAAAGAGGATGCATATCTATACTGATCCCACACACAAAGAGGAGAGTGCCCAAAGAATTTCCAAGAATCATAGCTCGATTTTTCCAGGTGTTAGCTTTGGAGACATTGACCCAAAGACCCAACTAAGATCAGACACACCTTAAATAACCACAAGCTTTGGAGGGCTTCCAGAAAAAAGCTCTGCCGGGAGACTGAGACTGATGTGCTGACATCATTCTTGCAAGCTGAATTAGAAGTAGTGCTGAGTGTTTGTGATTTTACTGTGTGACAGCTATTTAAATACAACTTTTGCTCTTAATGTCTTTGTTGATTGCCACTAAGGAGAGGTGGTGTAATTTATAAAACTTTTTTCCTTTAAATAAGGGGTTTCCCCTTTTTTTTTTTTTTTTTTTTTTCCCCCTCTCTCCTTTTTTTCCCCTCCACTAGAACAGGATCAAAGGTAGCTGTTTGGAAAAGATACTTGTTTTCAAAAATATAGTGTTTGCAGAGTGCAGAAAGCAGTTACAGAAGCCAACAAGTCAGTGAGTAAGTAACCTGCATCTTGGTGAAAGAGTAACTGCAGTTCCTTAGTGTGGAGAAGTTAAGGTATATAAAGAATAATTGGAGAGAGCACTAGATACAGTAATATTCATACTGGAAAGTGTTTGCATATACATTCATTCATCAGAAGGAGCATGTTAAGTACTCTAGGCACTGACTAGGAGCAAGCAGAAGTAGAAACTGGCAAGTGAATAAGTAAATAACTAGAGGTGGATAGTGTTCAGTAAGTGAGTTTTCCTAGGAAGAAGGCGATAGTGTGTAAAAAGGTTTACTTGATGAAACAGGTTTTAGTGCTGAGGAAAGTTGCCACAAGTAAGAGGGTGATAGAGTAAATGTTAATAGGAAAGAGTTCAGGCTGTTCAGGAAGAGATGGAATGCTTGAAAGTAAGGAAGCAGTAAGAGGGGTGCAGAATTAAGAGAAAACAAAGGTAGGGTAACAAGTGGAGGAGGGGGAGGAAAGTTTAGAAACTTAACAGAATGCACACAGCAGGCAGTCAAGGGAGAAGAGTATTACAGGAGCTTAAGGGGACAACAGGTGTTTAAATGATTAAACTTTTAGATTTATTTAGAACTATTGCAGTTATTTAAGTTATCCACTTTTTATGAAATTAATTCTTTGAGAAGTAGTCCAAATCCAAAATTTAAAAATTTGGTGTTTTTGAACATGGCCTGACAAGTTGGGCCTCCTTGAAGACTACATATGCATTAGACACTAACTGATCCAGCAGCTTAAGCTAAGGGTCATTGAACTGGAGGAGGAGGTAGATGGGGCCTGTGTTATAGTAGAAAATTGGCTGATCTGACCCAGTTGTCCTTTATGAAGAAGGTGTGCACTCATAAGGTGGTGTGGTAGAAGACTCCAGACCAGACAGGTCAAGTTGTCATAATGTACAATTCTCAGTTCTTTGGCAGAGCACAGATACAAAAACTGAGACAATTAAGTTTAACTTTGGTAGGACAAATTTTGAACAGGTGTGGCAAAGTCTAAAGGTAAAACTGGTATAAGTTTTTAAGTGTAGAGACAGCCAAGGAGCAGTGGGACACATTTAAAAAGGGTTTACACTTAATGCAGGATAAGTGCACACAAAAATTTGGAATAAGTAGGAAATAAAAGTATGCAGTGGGTTGATGAGGAGATGACAAATAATACTGCATAAAACATGCAAGACTAATAACTCTAATGCTATCAAGTGTTTGTGAGCATGAAAGCAACCATTAAGGAGGATATTGGGGGAAGCTAAAAGGCAGTTAGAGAAATATTGTGGGTAAGGTGAAAGATGACTTGGAGAGATCATTTTGATCTTTTAGTAGTGGATGAACAATCAAGATAGTGGTGAAGTGTATCAAGTTTATTTAAGGGGAATCAAAATATTGATTGAAATATCAAATGCCCTAAACTTGCATTTTCATATTTTATGCTTATATTTTAAATGATTATTTCCCATGTGTGATAATGTTTGCTATAAAAAGGATTATACCATTGAAAAGAGCTTGCTTTATTTAGTAAATGCACTATTTAAGACGTTTGTACCTAGAACCAAACTATATATACTAAGGTATCAAAAGTGCCATGTGTTACTACAAAGAGAAATGCAATGTACAGAGTACTAGATATCATAGACCTGTCTATTACAATTGAAAAATTTTATCTGTGAATTCATATGCGTTTTATGTCTAAATAGTCGATGGTTTTTATTTGTTTCATGGAGCACGGTGTCAAATATGTAGCCTAATTACATGTGTTTCAGGTAATATAATCCGGCGGAGTGATGGCTCTGAGGCTAAAGATCTGTGATGGTATCTGGAAGGTTGCAGGTTCAAATCCTGTTAGTGCCAGGAGGATCCTAATCCATTGGGCTCTTGAGCAAAGCTCCGTAACATTAAAATTTCCCCTCAGGGAATATTAAATTGTAACAAATACCAAAATATACAACTGTATACAACAAAGACAAAGGAAATACTAATTTGTATTGTCGAGGTCTGCTAGTTTATAAAACAATAGCCAATTATTGACATTGGGTTCCAAATAAGACTAACAAGGCTTGTGCAGCAGGGGTAGCAGAGCTCTGCTGATATCAGCAATCATATTTGATTGACAAGTAGAAGCATATTTATTTACTTCAAAAAAATAATGTTTTAACCGTTACAATTTTGTGTATGCATATGTTTTAAAGATTACTTGTAGAATCTGTATGTACTACTATTACCACTAATGATGGTGATCATATTGCTTAAAAGAACATTACTGTTTAATGAGTGTTGGATACCTTAGTAAATATACTTTGATTTAAGAGGTACAATTCTTTATATGGTATACTTTGTCATACATAAGCAATATGTGCCTAACGGCTAAAAAAGAATTAGAACATAGATAATACCCACCAAAATCTGAAAGATCTGAGGTGGGTTAGTGTGGAGATGTAGAAGGCCAAAGTTGCCCTGAGCACAGGAAAAAAATGTACAGTTTTCAGCAAGCCACAAATTGACAAATATGCAATGGTGGACAAACTGTTTTAGAGTTTAAAGACCTCTAATAATAAATAACAGTCCATAAAATTTTCATGTATCTAGCAGCAGACTTTCCAACTGTACCCATGTTCTTGTTGAACTCATTTTAAAGTAGCAGTCTTGATTCACAATTCCTTTCATAACTTTAAACACCTCTTAATCTTCTTTTGCTTCAACTGAAAAGGCTAAGATTTTTAAATTTTTCCTCCGAACACATTCCCTGTAGTCCTGGAATCAGCCTAGTTGGTCTTCTCTGGACTTTATTCTAGTGCTTCTAGGTCTTTTTTTTTTTTTTTTTTTTTTAAGTCTGTAGTCTGCAAACTAAAACTATACAAAGTACTCCAGATGAGGCCTCACAAGTACGATTTAAAGCTTTAGCATAACATCCTTTGACTTGTTCTCCACACATTGTGCTATATGACCTAAAATTCTCTTAGGCTTCTTAATGGCTTCTGAGCATTTTCTGGAAATTTGATAGTGACAGTTCAACTACCACTCCTAAGTCCTTCTCATAAGATGTAAATTCAGATTTCAGACGTGCCTTTGTGTATACAGATCTAACATTTTACTCTTACGTGTAATACGTTTCATTTACTTAGATTTAAATTTCATCTGCCATAAGTCTGTCCAAGACTGTATGCTTTCCAAGTCATTCTGTAATGATTGAACAGATTCTAATTTATGACCACCTAGCTTGGTATCATCTGGAAACTTAACCAGTTTATTTTTATTCCTGTCCAGATTTACAGTACAGTATGTACTGTATGTTAAAAATCACCCAATTGTGATAAGTTTCCTCACATCATAACCCTCTACTTCCTGTTTTTTAGCCAATTCTACATTTATTTATACACTTCACCCTGGACTCCAACTTCTTTTAGTTTGATGCCCAATCTCTTGGGTGGGGCCTTATTTATCTTGACTTTCCAAAAGCATATATTTATATGCACCCCTCTGGTTGTCTGATTGTATTGCTTTCTCATAAAATTCCAGCAGGTTAGTATAACATGCTGTTTTCCTCATCTGAACCCCTGCTGACCACTCAAAATAACTCTTGCCATGTGTTTCTCAATCTTATCCTTAAAATTCCTTCCATTAATTTACCCGTGATGCATGTTAAGCTTACTGGCCTATACTTATATGAAAAGAAGAACCTGGCAGATCCAAATAACTGTCTAGTATTTGCCATTTTCCAGTGCTTCAGAATTTCCCCAGTGCACAGTGACTTCCTGAAAATATGCGTTAAGGGTTTGTTTATTCACTAATTTCCTTAAGTACTTGAAGATAAATATCCGGAGTTGGTGAATTTTGTTACATTTTTGCCCATTTAATTTGAGCAGTATTTCTTCCTCTACAATTTCCAAATCACTAAGTACCGCCTTAGTAGTCCCTGTTATTGATGGGAGGTTATTTATTTCCCACATATGAAGACCTCTGCTAGAGCATCTGCTGTTTAACTGTCTGTATATTTTAATTCCCTTCTGCTATTCCTGATGCACTTCACCTCTTCCTTAACTGTTGTTTTACTACTAAAACACTGAAAGAATCTCTTTGGGTCATCTTACACATTACCAGCAATATTCCTCTCTGTCTATTTGTTTCCTAATATCCTACTTAATTTTATGTCCTACGATTCACATTGAAGTTTTCAGTCTGGTATGCCTAATACAGCTGTGTGTTTTTTTTGTTTTTTTTTTTGTGTGTGTGTGATTTTTTTTTTTTTTTTGTGTGTTCCATTTTGGGATGGAACTGTCTTACTTTATATGTAAAACATTTTTAACCACATATGCACAAGGCCGTATTTCAAAGTTGTTTAAGTATGATGCAATAAACCCAAAAGTCAATTGAAAGCAATAATGGTATTTCATATAAACTTTCAAATAAATCATACGTTGTCTGCTCCCTTCATTATTAAAATATACAATTTACACACATGCTTTTTTTCCAAATGCAGTACAATACAATTTAATTTATTTTTTGTATAGCCCAAAATCACACAAGAAGTGTCACAGTGGGCTTTAACAGGCCCGGGCTTTAACAGGCCCTGCCTTTTGACAGCCCCCTTGGGGGGGAAATAATGGAAGAAACCTTGGGAATGGCAGTTCAAAGAGAGACCCTTTTCACGTAGGTTGGGTGTCAAAAAAAAATAAATAAAAAAGGGGATCAATACAATACACAGAACAGAACACAAGTAATCCTCTATGCAGTATAATAGAAATACTACAGGTACAGAGCACAATTCAACAGCAGATATTACATAATACGATTTGAGTTTGTTCAGAGTCCTGGAGACCTCGGCCATCAAGCTGCCTTCCCCTATTGGCCATTCCACAGCTGAGTCAGTGCTGGGCCAGCCAATCCGATGAAAGGACCCTTCTACCCGATAAGTCCTGCAATCCTCCATCAGAGATGAATTTACCTTAGGCAGGCAAAACAACTTGGCAGGTGGGCAGTGGCACCAAGTGCCATATTTGAGTACCGAGAAGAGAAACCGCATAGATAAGGGTTAATAGCAAATTATAACTTGTTTTAGTGCTAATGACTAACAACAGGGATGCAGTCTGTACAGTTATTCAGCAGCTTTAGTCAGGATATGCTAAACTGAATTAGTGAGTCTTCAGCTGGGATTTGAAAGCTGAGAATGAAGAAGCATCTCTTATAGTAACAGGCAGACCATTCCACAGTTTAGGGGCCCTGTAACTAAAGCACAACCTTCCACTGTTATTTTATTAATCCTTGGAATCATAAGCAGACCAGCATCTTGAGATCTTAATGTACAGTACGCTCTGGTTTGTAAGTCCATGTTAAGTTCAGACAAGTAAGCCGGACCTAGGCCATTTAAGGCTTTTGTTAAGAGAAGGATTTTGAAATCTGCCCAAAACTTAACCGGGAGCCAGTGTAAGGATTTAAAAAGTGGAATTACGTGTTTGTATTTTTTTCTTGTAATAATTGTTGCAGCAGATTAACTGGAAGCTGTATAAAGAACAGTTCGAATAAAAAAGTGAACACCGAATTGCAGTAGTTAATCCTACTAGAAATAAATGCATGAATTCATTTCTCAGAATCCTGCTTATTTAGAAAACTCCTTAATTTCCCAACATTAAGATAGAAGAAACATGTTTTAGACAACGTTGTAACGTGCACTTTAAATGACATGCTAGAGTCAAAGAGAACTCCTATATTGCTGGCTGATTCAGTAAAATTAATGGTGATTCCAACAAGTTAAATGATGACCGAATATTATTGTGATCATTCCCTCAAAGACACTTCTTTACACTTTAACAAAACATAAGCAAAAAAAGTTCTTTCTCCAAGGAAGTCTTTAAACAAATCTTCACATTATTTTCCAGCACCATGCTTACAGAAACAGTGTCAGCCATCCACCTTACCAACATCAGAATCTGTAATAATCAGTTATAGATAAAATTGAACCTGCTAAGTAACTGTGGTTAACTGCAGATTATGGATCCATAACCTTGGAGCATTGTCATACAACTCAAAAAATGGAGCTACAACCAACTTATTTTTTGGAACAGCAAAGAGGGCTTTTTCTTCTAATTGCACAAGGAAAAGCTTTATAAAACACACATTTATTTAAGCACAGTCCCACACAACACACAGTTCTCCCGCACCAAACACCTCTAACATGGGCCTTCCTCTCAAGTGTCCGCAGGCCGTCTTTCCTTTCCTCACGGGAGCTTCGTCCTGCTCCCGCTCCCTACTCTAGCTCCCTAATTGGAGAGAGGCAGCCCCTCTTATTTCCAACCGGATGTGCTCCAGGTGCCTGATTACGCTCTTCCAGAAGCACTTCCTGGTGTGGCGGAAGTGCTGCCCTTGCACCCGGAAGCATTCCGGGCGCCCCTGGAAGGTGTTCTCTCCACCTTCCCAGGTGTGGCCCGGGGAACGTATAGATCACCTCCTGGTCCTTCCAGGTGTCCTGGCTATGTCTGACCCCCAGCCTCCTGTGACAATGGATACTGCAGGGGTTCAAAATTTGGTCTCTACCAGTTTCCTATACAGTCCTCAATAACCCAATCATGTAGCACACCATCTTGACATCCAAGAACCTGTTACGAGACGTTTTAACCCTTCAGCTTCATCTTCTCTTAGGTTTAATTCTCCAGCAGGAAGTTTAAAAAATGTGGTACCAAGTTGTAACAAAAGAACATGAGGAAGCCTTGTGCTTGTAAACAATCAGAACTCCATCCACAGTTTTTCTCATCCCAATCTTTTCAAATTCTTCTCTCATTCGCTGAAACCATGCAGCAACTGGACTGTCTTTTTCATAAAGTGGTCCTTTTGTCCCAAATGTGTAGTTTGTTAGTGAGTACAGGCTGTGATGATCTTTGCCAGGGCGAGTGGCTTGATCTGCTGAAGGTATTTTTTAAAAACTGATTTACTCGACAGGGCAGGCAGTTGTACTTCAACAACGATGGGTTAAAATGTTTTTCTAAGATAAACAGTCAAGATATTGATATCTTACATGAGCTGCATGCAACTACCCCTAAGCCAGGCATGTCAAACACGCAGCCCCTGGGCCGCATGTGGCTCGCAACAGAAATCTGTGCAGCCTGCATGACGGATCCTAGTTAGCACTGAACTTGTACAAAATGATTACTATCGTTTGTGATTGAATCATTCTGCATCTTCGGCGTTACTTGTTGACTTTTCTTACTTCTGCCTTCTGAGAAAAGCACATTTTCCCATGGCGTTACAGTACCAGAAACATCTGCTGGTATAGCAACGAGCCTTGACCAAAGTTAATGAGCTGCAACATCACAACTGAAATGCTAGGCTGCAACAGCGTGCAGCAGGGGCGGCCTTAAGCATGTGCAAATTGTGCACCTGCACAGGGCCGCCACGCCAATATATATTGAATATAAAACAGAAAGAGAAAATAACGACATAGCTGATGGCAATGTGGCCGAAAAACATTGTGTTTCTTTTTAGTTAGTACGCTGTATTTACTAATGTTGCTAGAGTTGGAGCAGTAAGCTATATGTAGTATTATAACGTTCTGCCGTAATGAGAATATCATGGGCTGCCACTTGGTTTTCAAGTTACGGACACACGCATATAGAAGCGTATCATGAGCATGAGGCGGCTATGCAGTGTCTGCAACGGACGTGGCCATCCACCATGCATAAGATACCATATTGACATTGGCGGACGAAGGGGCCACCAATATTTTCTCTTCCCAGGGCTGCCACGAGCCTAGAGCCACCCCTGCTAGGCTACACTACTGGCTGGGCTGCTGAGACTGGGCAGAACTGACCATCACGAGTAGTAATAGCCCGCATATTTTCACATTTTTTTGCTCTAGATTTACGTACTTTTGTGCTAGTATTGTAACAAACAGTGCAGGCTACAGCTGAAGGTCTGAAGTAGACGTGAGAAGTTGGTGAGTTGTTAACATATTTTTGTGATTTTGAGTTTGTAAAATTAGTGTAGGTCAGGTGGCTTTTTGCATATCGGCTTATTGTAAAATATAAACTTTGAAGTAAATTTAGTAAAGTAAAATTAGATTTTTGGAGGATTTGTTTTCCAACTTGAATTACTGAGTAATGAATTCAGTGAGCGTTTTCGTGATTTCAGTTCACACGAACAGGACTTTGTGCTGTTCTCTTACAACGTTGAGAATGCGCCTGAGAATATCCAAATGGAATTGATTTGAACTGCAGTCAGATTCTATTCCGAAGGCAAAATACAACAAAGTTGGTGTGCCAAGCTTTTATGCTTACCTGCCACCCTTGATTGTGCAGATCCGTAAGTTGGCATCGAGAGTACTGTCTATGTTCGGAAGTAATTACCTTTGTGAGAAATGGTTTTCGTTAATGAAAGCTAACAAAACCCCACATTGCTCATGACTTACTGTCGAGCACCTTTCATCCCTCATAAAAGTTGCAGTTGCACAAGATTTCAAGCCTGATATTGACGAACTGGTTACTAACAAGAGATGTCAAGTGTCAGGACAAAAGAAATAGATCTCACACTGTAAGACTCCTATATAAGCAATGAATATAATATAATATAAGGACCTATCTAAGAGGCTAAGACCCTAATTGTACGCTGTTGTACGGAGAGTGTATGGAAATAAATTGCTTTTCTTTAAACTTTAAGTGTTACATTTTTTAAAGTTTTTAGTATTGGAAAGAAAGCTATAGTAACTTTGTATAATAGTATTTGTTACACTGCGGCCTGCTGACGCACGCATGGCAGTAAAAGCGGCCCACCAATGGTGGTGAGTTTGACATGTCTGCCTAAGCTATTTTTTTTTTTCCTTCTTCCCGAGTAATGCAGTTGTATCCTGGAGACGGAAAGGCTTTTCCGCCATCTCAGCTATGTCGAACCACATACAATGAAGGCTCATAACCATTAGATAGGTTCATAGTTGTCTGTGTTTGGTCTTTTTTACTATATGTAACAGCTGTGCACAAACAACATCACATATAATGCACATGTAACAGCTTCTCTTTAGGCACCTTTGCGCACAAAGCTAGAGTCAAATTCCGAGTATAGTTTTTACTTTATTGACATGTTTGATGAAGGAGTTGAAGCTGTGCTTCATTTGTAAGTACTGCTTAGTATGATTTGTGAAGCACTGCGTCATGCTGTTTTACAGTTCAAGCATTATGGGTTCAATTAGCATTCCCAGGGCAATCTGCAAACCATTCTCCCTATGTTATTTTTCTGAGCAGTACTCTTTTTCAATTTCAGCTTAATTTATACTGACAATGTTTTTCTTCGTGTACTGGTGAGTAATTGTTTTGCTGTATAAGCTTAACAAGATGATCCCCCTCCTCTCAATCGAATACTGTATCACACCTGATCATGTTGCTGTGTTGCAAGCATATGATTGGGGGGAAGAGGGGAGTAAAGTTTCAGCAAGTGACTTCTTCAAGATATAGTTCCCCTGCCCCCACTCCACTGATATGGCAGACCACGGCATTTGCCAAACGGTATATCCATGAAACATGTATTTTTAAAAAAAAAGCAAACATCCATACACACACCAAAGTCCAATGTGAAAACATGGTAACTGCAAAGATTGAGAAATGGATGAAAGCTAGCAAAGCCCCAGATGACGAAATAATAGCAAGAACGCAGTTCAAATGGGGCTATTCTGAAATGTTAACCAAAACAGTCTCACCAGTGAGTACATATAAAAGTCTGACAGCTATGGGTAGTTGATGAGGAAAAATCCAAAACACCTTGCTGCCTGCCATGTGTAACTAGATAAAAAGAGATGATCTGTTCCTTTCAATGAATTGATATTTGTTTGTTACATTTTGATGATTCCTTATGTCCCCTTCTTCTTGAATTGCCCAGTCCTAACATAATAAATATATATAATTATATATAATTTTATACAAGAAAAAGGTCAGTCAAACACAAAACCTATTTAAATTGAACAAACACAATTGACATTTTATGCAGTCCTCCTTCAAAATTACTGACTACATTGTGTCTATAGCACACTCCTAACATAAGGCATCTTTCTCGACTGTTTTCTTAAAAAATCCAGATGTCTTCACTAAGATGTGACTTATCATCGAGTTGAATAAGGCTTGCATTTAAATTCTGCTCAACATAAACGGCAAACCCTCTCCTTTTTTGTCATGCCTGTCCTTCCTAAAAATGTCTACCCTTCTATATTATTCTCATCCCCATTCTTGTTTTTTAGCCAGGTTTTTGTTATTGCTATATCATAATTAGTAATCAGCTACATACAACTCCAACTCACTCCAACACATTGGTGCCCTTCCAATTCAAATGTAAGGTGTCATGGCAGAACAAGTTCCCTTTGTCCCAAAAGGAGTCCCAATGCTCTATTAACTTATTTCATACCCCAAAATTTGGGCCAAACATTAAAACTTCTGATCTCTTCAATCTTAACCTGGACTGGCACATAGTCCCAGGTAGAAGTTTGGATACTACCTTGGCAGTTATGCTTCTCAGCTTGGCACCTGTCTCTTTAAATTTGGATTGCAGAACAGACAGACTGCCACGTATTCACTTAGAAGGCAACATACTTTGCAAGGCACTCTGACTGTTCTGCAAACCACACTTCAGTCCCTCTTGGCCAATTCTCTACTACAATGCAGGCCAGCCAACTACTACTCTAGTTCAGTGACCCTGAGCTCAAAGTGCTGGGTCAGCTGGCATCTCCTGTAGATTTACCCTTCAAGGAAAACTGATTCCTCCAAGTCATCCTCTAAAAAGTCCAACATCTAATAGGACTTGCATTGCACCGGCCTCATTTTTAAAATATGGTTTTGGATTACTAAACTGCTTATACCTTTTTTATTAAGTTTAAATTATTAAAATTAGTAATTAATTCTGACCCCTTCTGCTTCTGTAATAGTCTTTCCCCTCAACTTGCTGCTTTGCATCTTTCTTTGAAGTTATTCAACATTACTTTCCAATTATTTGACTTCTTCCTATTAATGAACTCTTAGACTGACTTCTGTTGAACTTTCCTGACTACTAATAACTGTTCTATTAAATAAAACCTTTTACACACTATATTCTTAGTACTGAATATCAGCAGCTAGTTATTTGCTTATTCACTTGTCTGTTTCTACTGCCACCGTGCCCCTTTCTTAACAGTTTTCAAGTCAGCCGCCTGTACTTAAATAAATGCTTTCTTCATAAGGAATAATCACATATACCCTTGTTTTCTACTAGCACTAATACTTTACTGTGCGAGTCCTATATTGTACTTTATCCGGTTATTCATAGTATGCCTTAACTTCTTCCTAGTATAGAATCACGGTTACTTTTAACTATTCGTTACTACGACACCAGTTACTCACTTGGGATTTGTCTATTTCCGCAACTGCCTTGTAAATGCTACTTTTGAATGCAAGTAAAAAATTACTTTCATATGCTTCTGCAAACACTAAGCTATCTCTGCTCCTATGTCGGTGTGGAAAGGAAAAAAAAAAAACTAAAGGAAAGACGCTTTTTAAATTTCTGCATGGTACCTTAGTGGCAACAAAAAAACAGTTCTCGGTAGCAAAATTTGTATTATCATTAACTCTCATGCAGCAGTAACACAAAGCATTCTGTACTTTTTCAACTTCCACTCGTAAGACATCAGCACGTCAGTATGTCTCAATCTCCAAATCCCTGGAACAATGGAACATTATTTAGTAGCATTCATCTTTTAGTAAATTTAATGACATACTCCCTTCTTAAAGCCTCCATATTTGAAAGTAATTAAAATACAAACCTAGATTTTTACACGCAAGTTTTTGGCTACAATGACATTATTTTCAACAAATATAAAACAAATTGATGCTAATTAGACTGGAACATTTTTCAAAAGTCTGTTAACGTGACGAATAATGACTCGAAGGGTAAGTTTCACTTAAACTTAGGAAATTTGCCTTAACACAGAGAACTTTAAACACCTATATTAGGTTAACCTAGTGGTGTGGTGGACAAAGGAACTCAAGGAATATCGAAAATTCGACTTAATGTTTTAGAGGAATTAGGCGGATAACTTGTTGGGACAGCTTTTGTAATGTTCTGTCATCAAGCAACCAAGTCAACTGTCTACAGTTTTCCAAAAGTTATTGGAATTTTGAATTGGACCAGGTTCTTTGATCAGATTGAACAAAAATAGAGCTTTTAGAGAAGAAACACCAGAGCTCGGTTTGATATAGGCATGTAGAAAAGTGCCTCATCCTCACTGTAGTATTTTGGTGAATCTTTAATACTGTGACACTGTTTTTCTCCGAAAGGTCCTGGACAACTTCTTAGAGTATGTGACGTCATGGTCTCCCAAGTATGAGCAGATATTAAGTCAAAATTTCCTCTGCTGTGAAGCTTAAATTGCTATGTTGTTGGATCGATCTGTAGGACAGGGGCTGAGCTGAAGGGGAGAGTCCACAATAATTAACACTAGAATTACCAGAGCCAACGGAAAAACTCATAAATCCGGCCTGCCTTAAATCTCTTCGCACCTCTCCGTCCGCCTCTTTTGTCTTCTAAATGTGACGATAAGCCCAAGCAGCCTGCTATACCATCCCCCCAAGAAGTTCCCCCAGTTCCTGCCTTGATTGATTATCTGGGAGTGAGCTACCCAGAATTGTAAGGGGAAATAATTTGATGCGTTTTGTGTCTACAACAATCTATGTAAACACATTGTTAAAACAGAAATGTTTTTCATGTTTTAGTAATAAATAACAAAATATAGACATGAACTGTGTCATGTGTCAAGGCTGATGGCCAAATATCAAATAAACACTTTCACAAAAGGTGCAAGTACAATACGACAGCTTCCGTGGTGCAGCGGTTAGAAGTGCTGACTTATCCAGAGGTCATGAGTTTGAAACCGGCTCCTCGCCAAATTTACTGTTTTGAGTAGTGAGCTGCTCTTATTCTAGCAAAATACCCGCGCTTCGCAGTGGAGAAGTAGTGTGTTAAAGAAGTAATGAAAAAGAAAAGGAAACATTTTGAAAATAACGTAACATGATTGTCAATGTAATTGTTTTGTCACTGTTATGAGTGTTTCTGTCATACATATATATATTATATAATATATATATAATACGCGTAGAATTTTGAAATGAAACCTGCCCAACTTTTGTAAGGAAGCTGTAAGGAATGAGCCTGCCAAATTTCAGCCTTCTACCTACCTGGGAAGTTGGAGAATTAGTGATGAGTCAGTGAGGGCTTTGCCTTTTATTAGTATAGATATTGTACAATAGAAACATATACAGTATTATGTTTGTGTCTGTAAAAGCCGGTGCAAATTAATAGAGCTTGTAAGAGTTTTTTTTTTTTTTTTTTCCACTTTTATTCTCTCAGTCACGATCACGATACAACATCCACCCCAGATCTGACGCAGTTACTTATTATCTGAAACTGGGAATTACTGTAGATGTGAGTGGTGTTTTGAGCCAATGGAACTGGAAATTCTCTGATCTGGAGGGATAAAAGCTGACGCACAAACGCTGGTGAATCTGCCTTCATATCTCACTGTCACTTGATTTTTTTTTATTCAGTTTTATTGAATGTTAAGTAAAGTATGCTGCCACCCAAAATATATTCATCATGAACTGCTCAGACTGAAGCAGCAACTACTACTAAAATAAAAGCATTTTCCAATTACAGTGGACAGCTCATGTTAATAAATACTGTACATAGCAAATAGCTCATTGCAGTTTCTGCAAGAGTTTTATGTCTTTTTTTTTGGCAATTATACATTTTTTTTTCTTTTCAACATCCAAACACATTTATGATAGAGTTCAGATAGGAGAATGAGATGTAGCAGATAAAAACAGATGCAGCGACCGCTTCCCACACACAATACGTATCCTGTCTTGTGTACACGGAGATTTCTCGGCCAGTACTGTACTGTACTTTCTATCATTATTTTAATGTGAGATTTCCTTTACCAAAAAAGTTACACTGTTATACCATTATTTTTCAACTCATAGGTAGCAGTACCCAGTCTTTTGTATTGTGATTATCTGGAGCATTGTAGAGCTATCTTTGTATTCTTTCAGAACAGGTACACAACAGTGTCCTATGTAGCTTTGCTAAATACTGCATATAATAAGGTGTTCACAGAATGTATCATGGAAATTAAGCGGTGCATATAAACACTTTGTACATGAAGAAAGAATACCAGTTCCTCACCTGCACATGAATCAATGTTCATGTCTAATCTTACATTGTGGCTGTGAAGTTTTGAAAACTATAGTGATAACTGCACATGCTTGCTTTCATTCACATTATGTAGATAGACTAGTGGTGTGAAAATCAAAATTGCAAAAAAATTGAGTTTAGATTTTAATTTTAGTTTATTTTTTTCATTAACAATGGTTTTAAAAAAACCTGCTGTCTACTAGCCTTTATAAATGTTACTGAATCGGCTGATTGATATATATTTTTTCCTTTATTCCTTTAGAAAACTTTTTGCAGTAAGCTCCTGCATAAACCGATGCATAGATGCCTTATGTCCTATATTAAAATGTTAATATTTTTACTAACAAAATGAATGCAATTAAGCTTTTTGTCAGTGACCATAAAAATACTAAAATACAATTTCCTCACAGTACATATTTTAACTAATAAAATGTGTACAAATATATTTTCTGCATAATACTTTTGGCATAAAAGAAAATAAGATGCTTCTCATGATTACAAGCTCTTATATTTTTGTTTTTCTGTAATGTACTTATTTGAAATAAAATTTTTAAAAAGTAGTTTTCACCATTTTTCTTACAAAAACTATAGATGTACAAACTCACCCAATCCATTATTTGATGTTAGCAGTTAAAGTAGCTTTTTATGCTGTTTGTCTAATTCCACACAACGACTTCTCCAATTCCTTTTCCTGAGTATTTACTCCACTTTCTTTAATGCAACCCATGGCAAAAATTATGGAATCACTACTCTTGGAGGATGTTCATTCAGCTGTTTTACTTTGCTCCAAAAAAAAAAATCACAGGTATGACACAACTATTTTTATTTAAAAAATAAACATTCTGGCAATATAACTGTAAATTCAGTTACCGTAAGACTTAGAAAAACACACTTAAAGGATCGATTGGAGTATCCCTGTTTCCTAAAGGTAGCACCAATTTTAAACATGAAATGATAACATATAGGCCGTGCATTGTGAAATACTGACATTGAACCAGCAATATGCTTTTTTTCCATATTTGCAGTTCAGGTTGGGAAGTTTTAAGTTTTGTCTATGTAGCTTGAGGGTTTGCTCAATAAAATGTTGTTCTTTACATATTTGAAATCCTCATTTTTGCCCACCCAGCCACTGTTTCACTTATGATATAGCTGCTTTGATCATTCAGTGCATGATATATAGATTATACAATTGTTCACAAGAACAATATACAGTTTAAAATATTTTAGCTGTGGTGTGACCCTAATTCTGATGACTCTGTTAATGCTCTTGTTAGGCCATGACAGATTTCTAATGCAGAAAATAAACATTTCTGGTTATCTATGGATATTTATAATGGACAAAGCTAACTGGTCCCTTCTAGCTACTAGGAATCTATTTAGTTTCATAAACATGTGGCGGGTTCCCCGTCACTCTGATATAGTTTGTGCAGGTATCAAAGCCTGTAGTCACACTCCCAAATAATTAATAAAGTAGACTCGTCTATTGGGACAATTGGGAGGAAAAAACTAGCCAAGTTGTGAGGTGATGATGATGTTTGTATGATGATGTTTGTTTCACCTAACTCAATAAGGTAAAACAAGTTCAGCCAGAAATAGCATTTCTGTGGTCGAAGTGTACCAGATATGATCCAACAGTTTTAAAGGTGGTAGTTTACTCTATATTTTCACAA